>NC_133487.1:2558790-2590243 GCF_025370935.1 Choristoneura fumiferana | reverse complement strand
TAACCAAACAAATCAAGTGCTTAATTCATTTTTATTTCTTTTAACTCAAGCTTCGCTATTTATCTCAAAATTGGGAATATTGCCATATTTTTGGGATAAAAAACCGAAAAACATGGCAGCTCTCCTTTTCAACTACAACGTCCAACGCAATTACATATACAGTCGTATTCATTCGTCCAGAAAAAGGTATGCGAACTTCGTGCGGAGTAAAAAGACATAACTCGTTCTGTATACATGCACTTACGACCTTTTACCGGGGATAAGTCCGACTTTGCAATAAAACAAAAGGCATTTTGACAAACCTTATTTTCCTCAGCGATTCTCTTACCTGTAAGAAGAAATATTTGATAAGCTTTGGCATTTCGTATATTTTGTTCGGTACCAAATTAGGACAATCTCTTTGGCATGACGTAAAATGTACAGTCGCTTTCAATATTATTAAACCTAAAGCACAAATACTAATACTAGGCTATCTAAAACTAATCAATTTTTGACTGTACTTCATACTTCCAAATATTTATATTTTAATCGGTTAAAATATACTTCGCAGATTCACGAGAGTTATTCATTACATTACCTATTTCAAAACATAGATAGATAGAGACAGATTAATCTTGGATTGTTTTTATTACTTTTATTTAAGTTTATCGAACCTTGATAGTGATACTATATAGTCCATTTAATGGTTATTTTTCGTGATAGTAAAGACGCAAAGGCACTATCCATTGATTATTAAACTGGACAAAATTTAGCTTAATAAATTTTCTTCGTAAATACATCGTAACTTTTATATTCTACCTTTTTTTAATGAGTAATAAAGATTTATCAAAAATATAAGAAATGTGAATAAAAATGCTTATAACATTAAAGTAGGTAGAAGCAAGGTGTTCAATAACCTAACAACACAGTACGATCATCAATCACTCAGAATGTATTCAGGTATTTTTTTAATACACATGTACTATGTGACTGTACCATCTTACATATACTAAAGACAAGCGTTCCATGTCTCCACTCTGACTTCAAAGGAATGTAGTCATTACCTCGTCAAAAGAAAGGTGACAATTCTACATTCCTGCCATAAGGTTGATTGAACCGTAGCAAGATAAAAGCAGCTACAGTCAACATCGCCCAATGGTCCCACTGTTTCAAAGAATCTGAATATTATTGTTAAAATGTTACAGCTAATTTGGGTTGTTATACTTTGTTATACTGCCGTCCTCAGACAAAAGGCGGTATCTCAAAAAAAAAAACACTTTTGAGTTATTAATTACTATTGTGTAGTAGCATTAGACATCCTGCAAATAATATTAATAATGCTAATAAAAATATTAATAACTAGTGTTTCCACAGCGAGTCATCTTAAACATAACTTTCATGGATTAGGCAAGTATCCTCTATGTATTCAATAGAAGTCCAAAATAGAGGTTCGCAAAAGAATCGCGATTGAATAGGTTAATCAATCATTAGTCGATTACATTTTGCCCATCTCTGCCTACGCCCCCCTACCTTCCTAAGAATTAAACAGCTGCCGCAAAGCGAAGTTTAGCATATTCTGCAAAGAAGCTCCGCTTAACTTATTCCGCTAAGATCCACTCCGCAGATTGTGCCAAGTGATGTCTTCGCAGATTCGTGGGAACCGGGATGAGTGATGTCCACTAATGGAAATAAGTTCGGTCCTTAATTCCCGCGTGATGAATACATTAACCGATGCGGTGGCCAGGGTTGCCACGTTTTCGCAAATATTTTTCTCTTTGTCGGGGGGAAAAAACAGACGCAGACTCTATAACAAGTTAAACAACGCGATAATTTATAGCCTATATTATCCTAAAACAATTCACACTTAAGACTTATTGGACGATGTGGCAATTTAACCTTTTCGTTTCTCCTTTTCGAAAAATGCGAAAAACTTCCCTTTTTATCGATTTTCGAGCGTTCTCTATCTCCTTGTGTTAGAGGTGCGATTTTTTATTTATTAGGATTTGGGTGGCAGCCCTACGCATTCAAAAGGAGGGTAAGGACGGAATAAATCAGTCTTATTCTTGTTTACGGTCCCGAGGAGGTTCAGTACTCCGACAAATGACTCTAGCTAGCAACTGCGATGACGAAACGTCGTGATCTGATGCTTGCCGTCATTAATTCGTATTAACTTACGGTTTTTAATGCGCTATAGGGTGCGGCGATTACGTAACAAGGGTGTTTCCGAAAACGGACGAGGTTAGGTGGAGTTCAAAAAGTTGGGAAATTTTTAGGGTCCCGTGCCACAGTTATTAAAAATGGGACCCTTGTACGATCACTTTGTTCCGTTCCTCCATGTGTTTGTCCTCAGCATTTTAAACTTTATTCTTTTTTAATGTAAATTTTACAATATTTTTGTTATGACGATAGAAAAAAGTTTGGTAAGTAAGGGTAAATGTAAATCTGTGTGTTCTGAAGAGTAAAGAACAAGATACCATCCAACATTGCAAGTACAAACGACAACGGAAGAATTAGCATCGACATGTATTTTAGAGGTAAATGGGTACTGGGTATTAGATTGTTTATTCCGCATGATTTTCGTGGGTACATTTTCTTGAGATGGCAGAAGATTTTGCTACAGTTTCCAGCTATAAGGGTCGTTTAAAGAATCCAAAATGTCATTAAGTAAATTTTAGTTATTACGGGCGTGAAAACAAAATTTACATTTAAATCATATTAAATACCTTAAACCAGTACCATAAAAATATCGAGCATGCCACAGTGTTGCGCAGTCCCGTTTTGTTCGAAAAAAAAGGAGGACAAAGGTTTCCGAAAGACATAACTGTCCCAAACACAGACATTGCCCCGTAACGCATATTTGCCATAATTTATTTCAGGTATTGCAAAACATTCACAAAATTATTCTAATAAACTTAAATAAACCCGCGTAGCTCACCCAAAAACAGTGACATTTGACATTTCGGAGACCTCTCGCTACACTAGCGCCTCTAGCGGCGAACTCATACGCGATAGCCCTTATTGTCTGGGCCGGGGTACATTACACATTCAGTGCCAAGAACCCGCTAGGAGCGTTCTCTGTTCGTAAGCAGTTTTCGCAACAAAGCGGAAAAACGCTGCTACGCGCTACGAATGCGGCAGCGAATGTGTTAAAAAAACCGGTGACTAACACGCTACAAAATACGTTGACTTGTCTAAAATCCTACACACAACACACATTATAAGCCCTTCTTTCCGTTATGTATTACAATTATTTACCACACAACCTTTCTATGTACATTAGAGAACAAAAGAAATGCCGTGGTTAAGCAACCGTGGCGTTCACATCTCGAATAATATGTACATTTTCCCGAACTAATTCCCTTTAGATTTACATTTTCGTGAACAAATGAGAGTTTCTTGCGAGAATTTTACAAGAAACCATTTCGATCATTATAAATCGGTAAAAGATGGAATTTATTTTTTGTACGTATCTAATTGTCAACGAAAATGTAGTTATTTTGAGCAATAATGTTGCAGGTGGTAGGACCTCGTGCAAGGTCCGCCCGGATTGCTACCACCATCTTGCTCGCTAAGCAGTGCTTGCACTGTGGAGAGTAAGACAGCCGGTGAAATTACTGGCACTTGATGTATCCCATCTTAGGCCTCTAGGTTGGCAACGCATCTGCAATCCCCCTGGTGTTGCAGGTGTCTATGGGCATCAGGAGACCCACTTGCTCGTATGACATCCAGTGGAATAAAAATAATAATAATAGGTAATGATTAATTTCTAGGAGTTCTTGAGTGGAGACCGCGTCTCGGAAAACGTACTTAGTGTCTTCACTCCTGTCAGGTGGAATGACGATCTGTGAAAGGCTGCTCGTAGAAGCTGGATACGCCGAGCCGAGGACAAGGGACAATGACACTCATTGATGGAGACCTATGCCCAGCAGTGGACTGCTATAGGCTGATAATGATGATGACCAACGCCTCAAGTCACCAGCCAACTTTTATCACCACGTATGACCTGGCTAAAGACGCGGATTCAAGGTCGATGCAGGCCGCTTCCAACCGAAGAAACTGGCAGTACAGTCGAACCCTACGAATAATAAGTGTCGAACCATTTGATTTCTGACCCAGCGAGGAAGGTTCTCACAGTAAGTGTCATAACAAAGTCCCTTGTCAAGTAATGCGATGTCAAAAGAAAATGTTTAAAAATTATTTATTGCCACGACAGCAGTATTTGTATTATTATCTTTTACACTGAGCCACGTCACTTCTCCCTTGTCTATGGTTTTAATTTTTTTTTCTCCGTCTGACTGGGGCAAAGGAACTGGCTCATGCATAAATGTTTATTTAACGTTTGGGCTCCACAGAAAACCAGCGTTACTGCACATAATGTGCGGCAACACATGCTGAGTGGAGACCCTTTTTGGTATCCTGCCGTGTCACCTAGTAACATAGTTTTAGTGCTAGTTCTAGTCTTAGTTTTAGGTGGTACTTTTGGAGCCAAAATAAACTTTTCTTTCTTTCTTTCTTTCACTACGACTTTTTCTACGATAAGGTTTCACAGTAGGTCACGATTCAGTTGGTTCGAGGACACGGATTAGGCCTATGTCAATGATATGATGATGATGCTGCAGACGACGCCGCTGCAGGGCTACTACGAAACTCGAAGTTCGTGTCGTGCGATCTCTCTCGCTCTCGTATTAAATAGTATAATATAAGTGTCAAAGGGACCGCACGACACGAACTTCGACTTTCGAGTTTCGTAGTAGCCCTGCTGGTAAGCTCGTCTCGACAATGTCATCAGCTACTCGTGTCGCCGAGGGGGCCGACATCGCGAACTGCTTCTGAATATTTAAGGCAAATTAGGGCGACGTTCCCTAATGTAGCAGTCGATACCCAATACCCCACGGAGACTGGTTGTATATTATGTATATGTTAAAATGAATACCGCGTGGAAAACTGACATCATAAGGTATTGAAAATAGCAAATTACAAAATAGATAAATTTTACTGGGAATAAGTTATCTGTGCAGTGTGAAGTTTTTATTTCCCAGGACAAAAAGTAGCCAATGTTTATCTGGTACAGTTACCAGCACTAATATCTGACACAACAAGCGTGCATAAATATCTGATACGACTCTATTCTTAGGGCTGGTAGGACGTGTTAGATATTTTTGCACGCTCCGTTGTGGCAGATATTAATGCAAGCGACTGTACTAGTAATATTATTATTACTTAATTTTTAAAACCAGCCAATTTATAGGTATGTCAAAATACAAGCGTGTCGAAATAAATTATTTATATTTCAATTCAATCCATTGTTAGCAGAGTCCCGCTAATATAATATATTATGTAGAAGGCACTGTGGAGTAATTTTATATTAGTAGGTTGGGATTGGTTTTTGGAGTATTTTTGTATTTTTTTATTTCAACTCAAATTTTGTTACTTTTACGGTCATCCCGTAAAACCAATATTGAAAATACAAAGTGAAACATAGATATCGATCGATGAGGGCAACAGCATTGATGTAGCTAAGTGACTAAATAAGAAACAAACAAGTTCAGATATGTGGTGCCATCGTGTGGCGCATAGGAGATATTCGTATCTGAACCCCTGTCCAGTGGTGGTGTAGCGGTATAGCACGTGGCACGGAATGCTGAGGACCTGGGTTATTCCCAGCTCTGGTCTATTTTTCTGGTTTTTCTGTGCATCTATGTTTCAGTTTGTATTTTGGTTGGTTGGGACTTCCATTAATTAAAATTTTTCATTTTTATCATTTGCTGATGTAGTGGCAATAGAAATAAATATATATATGTATAAATTTCAACTGTCTGAATTCATAATATCCTAGACTATCGCGGTCGGTCATTACTCATTTTATGAATTAAATTTGTGTTTTGTTCCGCGTACCTTGATTTGTCTATCTATTATAGTGCTTGAGATAATACACATCTGTGAATAGACTGACGGAAGAACGGGCAACGGACATTAATAAGGCTTCATTTATCGAAAGTATAACTAGTTTACACGGCATTTATGTTATCGTAAGTCTATAATACGAAACTCTCGACTTAAATGCTGGTGTGTCACATAATACGCTATTAGAGGGTAAATAATTAACGTACGTTATAATGTAACTTTGTGAACTATCAAACCATTTATAAGGTGGTACGATTGTCAACTGAAAACTGAACAAGTCACTTGTAATTTACACTCTAAACGTCTAAACAAAAGGTATCTATTTCAGTGCTGGCAAACTGCAAATAAGACCTTTAGTAAAGTCGGTTTGAAGCTGTAAAACGACGCCACATTTAGAACTCTAAAATGGACGCAGTAAAGTTTTTTAATGTGGCACTGTCATAATTTACTGTTTGCTCCATATCATTTAATAGGTTCATTAATATGTTGCATAAAATCGAATCTCAAAATCTCGATTCTCATAACAACCTTGAGCAGAATTATCATATCACCGAATTACTTTTCTCATACTATCATTTAATAATTTTGTAAAGCAGAATATTAACATCACATAATATCGATGAGAAAAATATTTATATTTTCGAATAGTTGCTACGCAGAAAGACATATCTCATCATATATAATATGTATATAGTTATGGTCGTTATGGTCGTGGTTGTAACCTAACCCAACCTACTATGTAGCTGCTGTTCTGTTCTGGCGCTTTGCCTGCTGCTGCTACAGCACGCTTGCCTTGCTGGCCTTACTTTAACCTTAACCCATTCTTATGGTAGCTGTTAAAGTTCCTTTAACTATGTCATTACGTTACGCCATGTTAAAGTTAGCGCTATTTAAAAATCCGTGGAAATACAATTGTCCAAACTAGTATTTTGCTATGCCATTATGCCATATAAAAATCGGCGATACCAATGTTCTGCTATTTAATATTCTGCAGATTTCTATTCGGCGATAAGAGTGTTCTGCTATTTAATATTCTGAAAATGACTTTTATTCGAACTGATAATTATGCAAAGTTATGATTATGCAAAAGTATCTTATTATGTATTATAGTATTAAGTAGTTTGTTATAGTATTATGTAAAATATGAGATACCTGTTATGCGAAGTGTATTTCGGAGAGTCGATATTATGCAAGATAAAGGGAACCCAATCGAAACACTTTAAATAGATAGAGCTGAGGATGAATCTTAATAGTTAAAATAAACTAGGTAATGCTCGCTTGTTTGTACTGCAAAACCGTCTGAACGCAAACTCAGGCGTGTTGATTTTCCATCCAGACTGCACTGTTGGTCTACCCTAATGGATTATAGGAGTGTTTTTGTATTCCCGCACATGCAAAGTTTAACTTGGATGAAGGAGTTCTGGGCTTCCAGTGCAAGTTTAGAACGTAGAATTACTGGGTTGTAACTAAATTTCACCTCCGCGTATATACAGGTGATTTCGGGGTCGTCATCACTATTATTTTCTGACTCAGTAAATGATTGCAATGTTAACTGTATAATATGATTTAATTGGAACACTGATGTCTTATTTTAATTTCAATAAAAATATTTTTACTTAGAATTATGGCCACCAACTTTTTAATCTCCAACCTCTTTGAAAACTAAGCGTTACGAGTGTTGCTTAAATATCAACTTTCACAAAAGTCATTGTCTCATCCCACCATTGGGTTCTAGGACCCCGATTAATACATGATAGTTTCTTTGTTTTTATTATTTAACTAATTTTAGGGGTCGCTACCAGCTATAAACGTTTTGAAAACAAACTTCATAGGAACAATTTTTTTTTTATTAAAATCAAATAAATTTGTGACAATTTAGTATAATATATTATAGATGTAATTATGTCATGACATACAAAACATGTTACATGTCGTAAATTTAGAGAATGCAAGAGTCAAATCTCAAGTTAATCGTGAACAAAGTCACGGACTAACGAGTAAATACAAAACGGTAAAGACAACTTATATACTTGGGTGACATTTGTAAATATAGATTTTTAGGATTACAGTAAGTTAGCTTTTTTGTTTATGAATAAAATATGAGATTAGTTATACATATACAAATACACAATTGGTAGCCAGCATGGGTAGTCAAATTAATCACTATGAAGGTCTACGGCGTAGCAAAGATGACTGCTACGAGCTACGCCTCGTAGCCTCGATGTGCGTCGAAGGAACAAATACACGCTGATATGCTTAGTTTCCACTGTATCAAAATGTCTGATTATCCAAAATTCCCCCGTACCCGTGTGGTGTCGGGTGTGAATAATACCTCTCCATTTCTTCCGTGGATGTCGCAAGAGGCCATAGGTTAAGGTATAGCTATATGCGCTAGTACATTTATGATATCTTTAGTTTTTTTTAATATATATAAGAGGGGGAAAATGAGCATGCGGGTCACCTGATAGGAAGCAATCAACGCCGCCCATGGACACCTGTCAACACGAGAGGTACCACAGGTGCGTTGTCGGCCCTTTGAGAGACTGATAAGTCGCTTTTTAAAGATACCTAAGTTGTACCGCTCCGGGAACACTGTCCCAGGAAGCTGGTTCCATAATATAGTCGTGCGTGGAAAAAAGTTTCGTTTAAAGCGGGCGGTGCTACATTGCCAATCATCTAGGTGGTTGCATAAGATGTCAGAACTTTCAAGGTCATCGCGATCGATTTGTAACGACAAACTTATGAGTACACGGCTCAGGTCCGGAACCCTCGGCGCGGGAGTGCTTCGCCGCCCCCCGGGAGTCGAATCTGATTCCCGACACCACTCAGCCGGAGAGGCTTCGGATAAAAAACGTAGACAAGTTTGCACAAGTAATGCCTGCGTCAATAGCACGCGAACCGGCCGCCCTGGCCGGGTTCCGTAAAACTTTAACATCTTTTTTTTTTCTAACCGTGCCATCGTATAATGTAAGTATCTTCTTCTAGATAAATAAAAATGAATCACCGAAATTTAGTTAAATAAAGCGCATAACTTCCGAACGACGGCACCAATTTGGATATTCTTTTTTTTCTATATCCGTTATTGTCAGGACAAGTAATTTAGCTTTTTCTTCCTAAATTTAGGAGCTGCGTCCGGTGTCCGTGTCGGTGGAGTAAACACCACTCCGCATTTCCGCCTGCAGTTTGACTTCCTGATACGACACGACCAGGGAGCGAAACTTTGAGGCCGGTGACGTCATTATGACGCAAATTGAGATATAGGGTGTTTTTATAAAATATACACAACATATTAAAATAGTGACATTTATAAGTACTGGTTTACCGTCTCAAGTGTCAATAAAATATCCGTAAACTAAAGAGGCCAATAAGTTGTTAATGATTATCTATAATCTCGATAATTTTGCAGGTGGTAGGACCTTGTGCAAGGTCCGCCCGATTGCTACCACCATCTTGCTCGCTAATCTGCCGTGAAGCAGCAGTGCTTGCACTGTTGTGTTTCGGCGTGGAGAGTAAGACAGCCGGTGAAATTACTGGCACGTGAGGTATCCCATCTTAGGCCTCTAGGTTGGCAACGCGTCTGCAATACCCTGGTGTTGCAGATGTTTATGGGCGGTGGTGATCTCTTACCATCAGGAGACCCACTTGCTCGTTTTCCATCCAGTCGAATAAATAATAAAAAAAAAAACACTGTATGAAGCTTGACGTCACACGGCTGTCACCGGCATCAAAGTTTCGCTCCCTGGACACGACACACTTTCCCCTTCACCTGGTCAAAATAGGTTAACAGGTCTTTCTCTATGCCACGTCTTCTTTCCAGCACGATTAAAAATAAATTGTCGCGTCGTATTTAACGTGTCCTATTTCCCCTTACAGTAACAGTAAGTAGGATAGGATAGGTATATTTGTATCCACGAAAAAACAACTAGCTAATTTAACCGAAAATACAAACTGAGACATGGATGCACAGAAAAACAGAAAAATAGACCAGCGCTGGGAATCGAACCCAGGTCTCAGCAGTCCGTGCTGCGTGCTATAACCCTACACCACCGCTGGACAGGAATCTAGACACGAATTTTTCCTATGCATACATATCTCAGGTTGCTTATTTCTACTACGCTACTTATGCAGCAGCACTAGCGACATCTATGTTCCGCTCTCATCGAGAGACGTCACACTCTTTCGGAACCAACCGCTCACCCAGACAAGAGATGTCGCTACTAAGCAATCATAGCTAATTTAATCCAATTAGGGTTTTTCGACGAAATATCGCTAGATGCCGTTAGTGCCGTGAGGTCCTTTGACATTTCTGTCACGCTTGTGATTGTCTAAATGAGCCAATCGCAAGCAAAACTGAAACGTCAAACGGACCTACTAACGCCATCTAGCGACATTTCGCTTGACGAAGAACCATTATTTGCGAAAGCCAAGGTCTCCAAAATAAATAGGACACAATTAGCCCAGCTAATTTGTGGTAAATCGAGAACCGTCAAAACGAAAAAGCATAAGAACTCAAGAAGCTCAATTAAACTAATAATAATTATCTTTCACGGAATCCCAAATCAGAAAAAGCGTTCTTTCTTTTCCGCCAAAAGAAAATTCCCCTCCATAATGGAGGAAATATATAGAATAGTGTCCAACGTAGGATACCGACCAAAATGTATTGGTGATTTTTTCTCTCCCCATATTGAATTGATTATGAAATTTGATATAACACACAATATTTGTGTTACACTAGAAAAAGGGGATTGGTAGATTGTTTCCCGGCGAATAAATGGAAGCATTAAGCCCGCATTCTGGGCACTCGAGATGGATAGCTTTTCATTTGCTCAAGTTAGGTTTTATCTGTAATCAAATGTCTAGAATGTGGGCTTCGTTTTGACAAGGGTGCTCACCTAATGCTTTTAGATCGACAAGGAAAATGACAATGACACAGAGTACTTGTGCTACAATGGGGCACAATTTTAATATTTCAAAATAACTTGTAGTCCAAGATCCGAATTAGATAGGATTTGCACCCATCTGTTTAATGTAATATGGTAATGTAATGTATGTATGGTAATGGAAGCATTAGTTAATTTCGTTTTAAAAAAAAAATATCGCGAGTGGGTTGCCAAAAAAAATCCTACGAAAAGAAAAAAATACAACCATCGTTCAAATTCAATCCACATTTCTGCAGATAACCCTGAATCATCGTCGTCCTTTGTCGATACGATTATTATGTAGACACATTCAAAATTAGTTTTTTTTGTATTAAGAGTCTTTTGCCAACTTTAGCTAATCCATGGACAAACGGCAACTATAAAAGTGTCGTTAAGACATTTCGGCTAGACTCCTAAAAATTAGAGCATAGATAATAAAGGCATTCCCCAATGGCCGTTGGGCCCCAATAGCATTCGAATGGAGACCCGCGGATCAGAGGCTAAACCGCGGGTTCACGATGGATGCAGGCCGCTTCCAACCGAAGCAACTGGAGGTCTATGGGGGAGGCCTATGTCCAACGGTGGACGTCCTACGGCTGATGTGATGGTGATGATGATAAAACAAGTGCATCTGACTTGACAATGCTCAAACTGAACCTACCCCTTTACAATTTTGTTTACCGAAAACAATTCGATGTTGCGTCTCGCTCCCCCCTATCGCATCTGACTGAGACAAATCGACGACAAATTTCGCTGGCGTCGTTTCCGAAGGGTTGAACATCATTCGTCTTCCGAGTAAGAGAGGAAATATTTAAATTAAACCAATAAAAATGTGCATTGTTTGCGTTTGTCTCTAACTTGAGGGAAATGCGATTTGGATGAATGTTTGTTTAGATTAAAGTGTTAATTGAAAGGCAGGTTATTTTACAGCGGTTTTTCTCGAAAACCGGCTAAGAGCGAGTCGGACTCGCGCACCTGTTTCCAAATGGTCGATGGGCCCAATGTAATAAGTTCCTTAATTTTTATTTTCATTTTTTGTAGCTGTAGTTGCATTAGAAATACATATCATGTACAGTCTCTGAACTCTTAGAAAATCTTTCGGGTTTCGGGGGAAATCGCAAGGATAAAAAAATATTTTTATAAATGTAGTTTTTAAGAATCCTCAGCAGGTATAACAGCTCTATATACTGTGTGAAGGCGAGGTGTTCTCTATTTAAATTAACGATAGAAGAATTCGTTAATGCTGATTTTGTTTTATTTGTATCAGGACAAAAACATATTGTAAAGTTGATAACAGATGTCATCGTCAATACCCAAAGTATGCTTCTATAAACTGAAGGTTTTTTAGGAGCTCACGGACTGTACAAATTCCAGCTGCCTATAAATTACGTTTCTTGAGAAACAGCGCTGCAGCTGAAGAACTAAATGTAACATATTAATCCTTCGTGTACAGTATATCTGCATTAATATCTGCCACAGCGTATGCAAAAATATCTGACACGTCTTACATCGCGAGGCGGAAGAGCAAACGAGTTTATTTTTGGCACTTATGGGTCACCCAAGCGGAGGACAATTTAATGCAACTTTTGCCGTTGTACAGCAAAAAACAGATAAACGAAAAATCATCCGCGAAAGGTGGATGAACATACAGCAGAAATAAGATTTTTCTTCTTCTCTTTTTTAAAATCATGCTTTTCTGTCATAATTAGTGACAATTTCGCCAGTGTCGGGTGTACGTCTTTTGAAAAGGTGACGTTTAAGTGATTGTAGTTTTTGTACCGGCCCTAGAAATAAGATTTAGATTAGATGAGATTTTTTGAAAAATATGGCTCTGTCCATTGGAGGTCAATTTTGCCAGTAGGTTTTGCCGTTGTACGGTAAAAAATTCTAGAAAACGAAATATGAGAGGTAATGGTGGATGAGCATGACAGCCGAAATAAGATTTAATTCCAATACTACCTAAGATTGACAAGTGACAGGTGACATATATATTTTTTTTCTTTTAGTACGAAGGCTTCGTAGCTTGTCTGCTATTACCGCTGGAAATGTCACCTCGATAAAAACACTAAACAACTGAGAATAAAACATTACAATTTAACGTTTCTCGCTATTGAGGAAATTCAAAAACCATTAGTAAGCCATTTCCCATCAAACTAACTACTCATCCGTTTTTGTCACTAAACCCATTCAAATTCGAATCTCTAACCGCCATTGCTTATTAATATCTAAATAAACCAGATGCGCAGGATTATGTGGGGCCAAATTAATTTCGCCGTAAGTAATAAATTTCGGTCTGTATCGGAATTATGAACGTATAAATTATGGAGGAGCCGCTCCACCGGTTATTGTTCGAAGGTGAAATTTATTTGGGAACCCCTTAATGTTTTCTTTAACGGCAAGGACAAAACTGTGGAGTGGAAAGGCTTTTTAAATAAAATACTTTGCAGAAGCTCCATTTTCGTCACGATATAAAAAAAACTTGTACGACAATTTAGCCCGTAGCTACTGATTAAATACCTATGATAAAAGTAGATAAACAATACAATTCGAAAAAACATGTTTTGCATAAAGATAAAGTCCACTTAACTTCCATACAGATTTAATAAAAAAAAATATCTACACCCATATAGTAAATCCTCCATTATGCATTCAAAAACCATAGATAATGACCAGCATTACGACATTGGATTCTATTATGAACACGGCTGTATAGTATGTCACCCTATTATGAAACGCCTCGTTTCATAAAACCACACTCGTGTTTTAAGGACCCCTATTAGGTCCGATACAGTTGCATAAATAACTATTCTAATTAAAATATGTTTTTCCACTCGTAACGCATTAGTAATCTGTCTCTCTACTACCTACCTACCTAGGTGAAGTCGTTTTCGAACATGAAAGTTTCGAACCATGGGGAATACGGATTAAATTTTATATACATAAATTTTCTTTGAAAATATTCTGAAAGTACTTATTAAACAGCCGCTCCACGCGTTATTGTTCTACTTTAAAATTTATTTGGCAACCATCTTAATACTCGTACCTACTTTCAGTAACGTTACCGTAGTGGAAGAACGACTTGATATTTGGAGATTATGCTGAAAGCTCTTTTGATAGTAGTCAAGTCTTTGAATTATTTTGAATATCAACAAATCTATAGCATCACTGACTATAGCCCGCACCTACATCTCTCTCAAGTCTGTACAGGTTTCCTCACGATGTTTTCCTTCATCGTATCTCATGGTAAATATTATTAAAAAAAAGTAACTTCGCGCATACATTTTTAAAATCTCAGAGGTGCGAGCCAGGGCTCAAACCCACGACCCTCTGGTTATGAAACCAATGCCAAACCATTAGACTAGGATGTGAGAAATACGGTGTAGCTGTATCGAAATCCTCCCTTGCTCTAATCAGAAACACAAATCTCTTACAATCATTCCTTTGAAGATGTCTTCGTTAAATTTTAATGTGTTACAAACAGACGAAATTAACTAAATTAAGCGTCGAATACATTCGCTCCTCTGATTCCCTGAGGCGTAAGGTTCGAGTACACGGTTTATAGGGATCCCCTTCAATCGCATTTTTTTAAGACTATTATTGTTTCGCATAATTGATTTGGCATAATTTGTATTGGCATAATAGTACTGTCGCATAGTAATACTTTGACCTACTACTTTTTGGCATATTTAGCTATTAGAATAATTTCAGTGGGACTAATTTGTATTAGACTAATACACATTACGCTTATTATTGTTTGGGCTATTGATTATTTGTTATAAATGAACAACAAAATATTAGGTTAGGTTAGATCACGTTAGATACATTAGGTTAGGTTAGGTTAGAATGAAACCAGGTGCGAAGCGCCCGAGCAACGCAGAAATAGGAGATAGGACCCGTCGACCTTTATTAATGACAATAATTACTACAAGTAGGTATGTAGGTATAACTCGGCTAAATTATGAACAGTGGCGAGTGGATCAACAATACCGGTACGCGACAGTATAATTTTTAGAGTTAATTTGTTTGACGATTTCAAATCGATGTTTGAGTTACGAGATTTTCAAAATACTGATGATATAACGTTTATCTACAGCCATATCATAGGTCCTATATAATGCGTTCAAAAACCGTTGGCAATGACCAGCATTATAAACAACTGATTTTATTATGTCAACTTTCTTGTCGTGGTAATAGGTAACGGCAGTACCGTAATGTTCATTACAGTATCAAATATAGTACTGTAATGAGTTTCAAATTTGGAACAGCTGTCAAAGTTAACACAATTTAAATGGGCCCCTATTCTGGTATCCATAGACACAACATTTTCTCGATACGAAATATCACTTTGGTATGTTTTTAAATATAAATCGCACGACAATTTGATCTCGAGCGACAAAAGAATAAGGACATTATTTATTTGTCTGTATATTGAAAAAAAAAAACATTCGTGTCAGAGATTTCGCTTGCCGTCATTACTGTTGTCATTTTGTCTGTTATTTTTTTTGCTGTGTCATTGTTTAATGTATAAAAAATCATTATTTTATCTCTTTTAATTTATTAATTACTTAAGTACATTAGTTTAACACCTATGAATACGTCACTGCTAGAACAAGTCAGTAATGCAATGTAGGTCATTTGGCATCGGTTTCTGAACCCATCTTAGACTACTTATAATATGTGTGTAGATAAAATATTGTATGCAACTGTACGTAATTAGGCCTTAAAACACTCAGAACGACACGAACTTCCATTTTCGAATTTCGTAGTAGCCCTGCTGGTAGCGCGAGGTCCGTTTGACACCTTTGACATTTATGTCACATTTGTGATTGGTTATAGTACATTGTGCATTAAGGGGCGTAAGAAGGTGATTACTAACGAGAGTCTATTAGAACCCCGACGCCGGAGGCGGAGGGCTTTAAATGACTCGAGTTTGTAATCCCCTTTTGTACGTGATAGACACAATGATTTTCATCACATTGCGAGAATTTCAATCTGTATACCTAATTTCATCTAAATCGGTTGAGCGGTTTAGACGTGATTGAGTAACAAACATTCAAACATCTAAACATCCATAAACTTCACAAACTTTCACTTTTATAATATTAGTAGGATAAGTTCAACGCTAATGTCTGTCTGTCTGTCTCTATGTGGTATAGTTGCTCACAACCGGATGATCCGATTTCGATACGATTTTTGCGCGAAAGCGAGTTTCCTTGCGGTAGTTTTAGCTATGTTTGATAAAAATCGTTTCAGCCGTCCTTGAGTTATTGAACTTTAAAATCACAAATTACGTTTCATATTACAGTATCAGACGTTTTTATGTTAATAAAAAAGGTCATTTCAACTCGCCCTATATTGAATCCGCGATGTACATTATCCATTTTTAAGCGTGTGGCATTAACATAACAATATACTAAATAGCACTTAAAAATCTTTTGTACAGCGTCAAAAAATGGCGGCATCCATTAGGCGACTCCAGCATTTGTATTTCTTTGTGTTTCAGGATATGAAAAGGTTCTATGTGTTTCTATTAACGCATTCAGTACAGACACAACGCGATTATGCATATCTTAAATGCACGTCTCTTATTCAAGAGTGGTGGCCTAGTGGTTCAACTTAGGCCGCTTGTAGGTAGATGTCCGTGGTTTTTTACCGGACAACGAACCGTTTTTTGTGGTGTTTTATGGCTTCGTCGCCGTACAAGTGTCTTGTGCATGTAATGATTCAGTTTTTTTTTAGATTGAAGTATGACGGTGGAAGCAGTCTACACTTCCACTGAACGTAGATAATAGTTAGTGTTTAGTTTTGTAACTAAGGGACCCCATACATCCCTGTATTATTATTTTTTTTTATTTGATTATATATATACTGTAGTTTTTAAGTATTTTATTTGTAATTATTTTATGTTGAAAAAATGAATTTCTGCCAAGTTTTTTGCGGCGCATTCTTCTTGGCAATGATGGTCATTCCGAAAGCGCTGGTAGTTTAAAAAATGACGTGTAAAAGTGCCATTCAAAATCAAAATCAAAATCATTTATTCAGTAAATAGGCCGCAATGGGCACTTTAACACGTCATTTTTTAAACTACCAGCGCTTTCGGAAAGACCATCATTGCCAAGAAGAATGCGCCGCAAGAAACTTGGCAGAAAGTCATTTTTTCAACATAGAATAATTACAAATAAAATACTTAAAATATACAATTAAATAAAAGAAAATACAATAAAATAATAATAATAATACAGGGATGTATGGGGTCCCTTAGTTACAAAACTAAACACTAACTATTATCTAAGTTCAGTGGAAGCCTACCCATTAGCCCCATTAGCCCGGCAAAAAAAACGGTCCGTTGTCCGGTGAAAACAATGGGTCTACAAGTGGCCTTATGGTCTTTCAAGCCGCTCTCGCGCTCCCTAATTTTCGATAGCTGACATTAGAGACATTTAATTTTGCGCACATATTTTTTATGCAGAGTTAATGAAATTCAAGATTTAATTTATGAAAATAACCATACTTTTTTGCGTAATTCCGTAATTTCAAATAAACTGCTAGAATTAATGTTAAAACGTGCTAAACTGGCGGTAAAGATTAGTTTTAAATAAACCATATTTTTACTGATTTTATACGCGCACGCGTCTGCAACGACCACGGGAATATTTTGGAAGAAATGTGAATATAATCAGTAACTGAGCGACGCGATTACTCGCATGATATCGCTTCACAAACTAGCAATATTTGCCATAATTAATAGCGCGATATTCTGTTAGGAGCACTCCCGGCGGCAGTAACTAGAAGTGTCCATAAATATACAAGCTTTATTATAATGTAAGGCTACGGTCACACTAAAGCGTTTATTTAGAACGTGATAGCGCGAACATAGCGCGAACATGCGTTCCGAACAACGCACGGAGCGAACGAAACTTCCACCAATGTACCCGCTTTTGCGTGCAGCCAGTATTGCCAACTAAGCGAGTTAGGCACTGAACACTTTGTATGTGAATAATAAAAAAGTTTAATTTATTGAATCAGGCGTTACATTGCGGAGGTCCATATCAATGAACTAAAACAATTACTTTGCTCACCCGCGACCTTATGATAGCAACGTCTATGCAAGATATGCGTGTTCATGCAGTTCCTCCACCTCCACACTGTAAGAACACACACAAATCACATAAACCCATCTATCACCGCCAGTACCGCCACCAGCCACCACCACATTACACTGACGAGTTTCGAACTCAACCAGAGCTCATCTTCAGAGCAATACAACCATACACGTTGCTACCAAATGTTAGACTCAAAGAAAGAACTTACTGCATTCTAGTCTCATCTGTTTGAATAAGCACAAATTCAGCTGAATTAAATTAAATAAAAAAAGATAAAGCCTTAAATTTGGCAATGATCCGCGTTTTAAGCATACTTTCCGTCCGTTCCGTTTTAAACTGGCAACTTTTTGCAAATCTAGTGTCTTTTGAAAATAATTCGATGGTACCTAACACTGCGCACGACAAGACGTTTTGTTCGTTTCTATGGTTATAAATCAATAGCTAAATAAATAGCTTCTTTGACGGCGGTGGGACAAGTGGTTAAGACGAAAATGGAACACGATACATAATTAAGATAGTCTATTAATATTCTTCAAGGACGTTCCAAAAGATAGATTGTCTTGCACCAGAACTGCATTTAATGCTATCGGGTACATTTTTAGTCTGCAGTGGCGGGCGAGACACTATTGAGGCTACAGACTGTATAGTACGAGTAGGTGCGTGTTCATATCGCAAGTACCCTTGTGCTCTACATTTCGTTTATTGAGAAAATGTTAAATTGTTAAATTCGGGTAAACGATAGGGAACTGAAATCCAGGGACGCGAATATTCGTTGACTGTCAAAACGTTCCATCGCGACTTCCAGTACGACGTCAGCCTTAACGTCGTAAAAAAAACTATTTGGCCAGACATCCACTAATGCGCTCCCGTCCGGCACCAGCTTAATTAAATTTCATTATGATACTGACACAAATAAACATTGTCACGGCGATTGGGGGCGATGTACTGTATATTGGACGAAAATAATGGAGCTACATGTTTCTATTGCAACATTTTTTAAAGTATACGAGGACACCCACCAAGGAAACAAATAGACAAATAGAGCAACATACAGCGAGACATGCTTTAACTATGTGAATAAGCAAACACTGCTCACCCGCGACTTTACGATATGTATGTCTATGCAAAAAATGTGTGTTAATGCGGTTCCTCCACCATAAGGGAAGGATATTTTACAGTTAGTAAAATATTTATCTGTTATTACGGGATTAAACTAAATGTTTTAATTCGAACTAAGACTTATTGGTTAATTTATGACGTCATCAACAAGTTGTTCTGCCAGATAAATTAACTTCACATAAAAATAATATGTTGATTTCTCAGCCGACTGTTAATTTTTTAAAGCTGTCGCTTAGTTCATTCGGAAGCTACTATAAATTAAGAAACGAATTTAAATATCTGAGGAGAGAATGCAATGATATTCTTAGTGTAGCAGATTCCGAACTGAATACTTGGCAACGCGTTTGGGCAACGGAGTAAATCTAAACTAACTAAACAGCAAATATTCAAACAATCACGTTTTGAATGAAGATATAATAGCTACGCTACAATCTGTCAGTTACAATAACAGTGTTTAAATAATCACTGTTATTTTTAGGGTTCCGTACCTCAAAAGGAAAAAACAGAACCCTTATATGATCATTTTTGTCCATCTGTATGTCTGTCTGTCAAGACCCTTTTTCTCGGGAACGCGTGGAGGTATCAAGCTGAAATTTATATCATATACTGAGGTCTACTGTCCCTTGGAGCTGTGAAAAAATCAAACTTCTAAGCCAACGCGATCAAAAGATGCAGCCGTTTATGCTGCAAATTTCCGCAAATTTCGAATCAAAACCTACAGGCTGCTTCCCGTGAACTCAGAATCTTGAAATTTGGTACGAAACAACGTCTTATAGCACAGATAAAGGAAAAATTGCAAAAACCGTAAATTTTTAGTTACATCATATAATAAAAATATTTTTAATAATTTTAAAGTTACTTCAGGTTTGCACGGAACCCTCGGTGCGCGAGTTGGACTCGCACTTGGCCGGTTTTTTTACAGTTGTCTCACTGTCTCGCTCACGTCAATGGGGTGTGACAAGAACAGGAACAGCTACAGATGGTATGCGCAAATGCATTGAAGACGTCAAATACATAACGTTTATTGCCTCTATAATGCAGTTGTAAATATTCGTAACGTGCAACTCTGTTTAAGAATATATTTGGACCGTAGTCAAATATTTTACATTCTAATGGCACGATTACACTTCGGTTAGGACGATTGAATAATCATGCTACAAAGTTGAGTTAGAATGTCAATAAATAACAAACGTCGTGTTTTGAGCCGTCAATACAACACAATAATTCTTTATTGCACACCTACTCATAGTAGCAGTACAGGAAACACAGGTATAGTATACATAGAAATTTTCTAAGGTAATAGGCGGCTTTATCGCTTCAGAGCGATCTCTTCCAAGCTCTACAACAGACAATTTATATTAAATATCAAATCTTCTTTTATATAATTACTAGTTATTACCCCCGACTCTGTGTGAGAAGAATTTTTTATCTGTAAATTTCTGGGATTAAACTATCCACTGAATTCCATCAAAAACGGTGTGCTTTAAGCATAAAGAACTAACAGACAGATAGGATTTCACATTTATAAATATAAGTGTTAATATTAGGGAGTTGGTTCTCCAGGTTACCTCTAGGTAGCTCTACGAGTATAAATAAATAAATAAATAAATATCACGGGACAATTCACACCAATTGACCTAGTCCCAAAGTAAGCTTAGCAAAGCTTGTGTTATGGGTACTAAGCAACGGATAAATATAATTATATAGATAGATACATACTTAAATACATATTAAACACCCAAGACTCGAGAACAAACATTCGTATTTTTCATACAAATATCTGCCCCGACACGGGAATCGAACCCGTATAGAGAATAGGAAGAGGTACTTACTTAGACGTAAATTTATTTGGTTTTAATTAAATATTTGTTTTTACCTTCTCATGCGTAGTAAATGTAAGGCATACCTGAAAAAAAAAAGATTTATAAGTAAAATACATTTAAAACGAATACTTATGATTAGATAAACCGTATTGATAAATTAAAAAAATGTCATACTCGCTATGGCAGTACTGGTTTTCAGATAGGAAAATTTCGGAAAATTCTCACAATTTTGTATGGGGATTGAAACTTTACGTTCCTTAAATTTAATGCCTATATTTCTTGTGAAAATTTCCAGAAATTTCCGAGAACTTTTCCAACTTTTTTGGAAACTTAACACAACTTGCACAACTGTAGCATTGAGTTGGAAGCAGGGTAGGCAACCATAGTGCTGGTGGAGCGCTGCTGCGGCGCAACCTCCATCCAACTACCTACCCCGGAATGGACCCAATGCTATCCAATTATGGTTTCTCAGGCAGAGGCTAGTGGGTTCGAGCACAGGCTAGCACCACTAAATTTTGCGATATTGAGATAACAATATTGAGACGTATAGAGACGGGTGAGTATTAGTTACAACTGGGAGGTTACTCCAAAATTCGTACAGAGCTAAAAAAAAATCCACCCTGGTACAGTCAACGTCATAAATAAGTGATCACTTTTGTACGGTGTCACTTTAACGTCATGTTTGAAAAGCCATACCAAATTGTGTAGCGACTGAAAGCAACAAGGTACAGAAATGATCACTTATTTATGACGTTGACTGTACGCTGCGGGGCTACTACGAAATTCGAAAATCGAAGTTCGTGTCGTTCCGTCCCTCTGACACTTAGAGAGGGATAGTACGATACGAACTTCGATTTTCGAATTTCGGAGTAGGCACTGATCTCTTCGAATGTACCACTATCGTTTAATACTAAAGGTCTCTTCCCACTACAACGTATCATACCATGACCGTTATCGATGCGTGTAATGAATACGCGTTACATTCCGTGTGTGGCCGTATACAACGAAGTGCAAAATTCGAACTTCGTAGGTATCATGCCGTCTCGCTGACGCTAATATTATTTGATACATGAGTGAGAGGAACGGTATGATACGTAGTTCGATTTTCGAATTTCGTAGTAGCCCCCTGACACGTTCATATTACGGTCATAGTATGATACGGGACGGTGTAGTGGGTATTACGGACCTTTAGGTAAGTATGTGTATAGCAAGGTTGCCACCGCATCCCCGCTTCCGGGGCATCCATCACGCTCTCCACACGCCAGCTTCCGGGGACTTTTTCCGCGGCTGGCAGCCCTGCCGTAAATCACGACTATGACGGTAGGTTTAAAGTTATCTTGCGTGATGGACGGATTTGAGGTCACGTTTGTTTCAACATGGAGCAACTAATGAAAAAGGAAAAGTTATCCTACTGATTCCAGTTCTTTTAATCCTGTTTCTAAATAAATGCAAATGCTTATAGTCGGTATTGATGACGCGCATCCCTCGATATTACAGATACAGTCAACCAATCAAAGTCAAAATCAAAGTCATAATATCTTTATTCAATTTAGGCTATAACAAGTATTATGTCAAAAAATCTACCACCGGTTCGGATAAACCGTTGAGAAGAATCCGGCAAGAAACTCAACGATTTACAATATTATTAAATGATATCTATACGTCACAAGTATTTAAGACAACTTTATTTTTAACACAGTAGGTTGTTCGCTATTTGAAGGGATTGCTAATGCGGATCGGAATTATTTCCAAATATCCCTGTCCATGATATAATCATTAACTTTATAATACGCCTTAGATATTAATGTCTTCTTGACTTTTGTATCCGTTTCATTTGTAAAATTTTATTATAAAAAATCGATCATCCAATCGATTGCCAGCCCACCACGGACGGTTCCTTGTCATTGCGTCATTTTACGTCATCCAAATGCATCCAATAAGCTTTGCTACAGACAAGTCAAAATTATATTTACTATGATAAGGTCTTATTAGTGGCCTGATACTCAAATTGACTGTACCTACGTCAAAAAGCGACATTGAATTTCATTTTTTAGACGGCCGCCCGAAGTCAATGTGTTTTTTTTTTGAGTTTGTGGCTTTTTAACGAGACCTTTAAGCTCGCAATGTAAAAGAGTGTATTTTACTGATAGAACTGTAGATTCGTTGATAAGGTACGGTTTAAAATGTTTTGCCTCTCAAAATTGTTCATGAAATTCCTACACATATTTAAAAAAGAAACTCAAATTTAACACTGGCAACAACATTCTAAATAACCATAAATTTAAAAGAAAATTCTCAGACAGCTTTTCAAGCTTGGTGCGCACGCATTTGCCAAGATTAATCCTTAACACACTTATAATAAGGGCGTTGACAGCAGCAATTTACATTACAAGGTGATTTATAACTGTACAAATTTTAAATCCGCACTTGTGTGGAATTTGAACGTTAATGCTTTCATAATAAGAGCGTGAGGAGTTGCACGAGTTAATGGTTAGTGTTTGCATTTGTTTTTAAAAGTCAGCGCTAGTCGGCTGTGCAAGGTCGGCGCATACTGTGACCTTGCGATATACTGCACTACATAGGGTTGACACTAGAAGATAAAAAAAACTTTTCGAATTGTTTTTTGAATACTAGCTTTTTTACTCATTGCATTTAGGTGCATGTGCTTGAAAGAAAGATTGTTTTTATTATAGCTATGGATATTACTTTAAATACAAAATAAAATTTAAAACATTAGGACAAAAAAAATACTAACAAACATCCAACTAAAGTAGTCAACTAGTAAGCCGTGTAATAGCACTGTGTTATTAATAGTATTTATAAATATAAATGTTTTATTAATAGCATCAGGTTCGTCCTTCGTGGACATACAAAAAATAAACATTGTAGTGTACATTTTTCTTAGTTGACTTTAAAAAAAAAGTCGAAGGCTCTACCTACTTACATTTTAATTGTTTTACGGAAAACTAATCTACTTTGTGTGGTGGCCTAGTGGTTTGACTTATGGCCTCTCTAGCCGGGAATCGTGGGTTCAAACCCGGCTTGTACCTCGTGAGTTTTTCGAAATTCATTTGCGAAATCAAATTTGAAATTTACCACGAGCTGTGAAGGAGAAAATCGCAAGGAAACCTAGACATACTTCAGAAGCAATTCTATGGTATGTCTGAAGTTCCCCATCCACACTGGGCCCGCGTGGGAGCTACGGCTCAAGCCCTCTCATTCTAAAAGGAGGCTTGTGCCCAGCAGTTGGACGTCAATAGGCTGGGATGAAGTAAAGTGAATCTTTTTGCATCTTGTAACAAAACAAAATAGAAAGAGCAAAGCTCCGTAAATAACTCTAGACTCGCCGGTAGCCCTGGCGACAAGGTCGTGCGGCGGTACGATAGTTGCCCTAGACCGCAACAGATGGCGCGAGCGTCCGGATTAGATAAAACTGCGGTCGCTTCAATAAACAATGTAAGAGTAGATCTGCGGGACTACCTACTACGAAATTCGAAAATCGAAGTTCGTATCGTACCATCCCTCTCACTCTCGTATTAAATAATATAAGCGTTAGCGGGACGGCAAAATAGGAAGTTCGAATTTTACATTTCGTAGTACAGGGCTTAGTATCTGTTCAGCTACAAAATGAACAAGCCCAAACACGGCTAGGTTACTTTGTTCTGTATTGGAGTTCCCTTAACTTTCGGTTCCATCATAAAATTAACTCGATGTTGCCATATCATATTGTCATAAGAACTAGTTTTCGCCAAGTTTCACGACAAAATTAGGTAATTAGCGAAAATTAGAAGTAGGCTAGTGATTTGACCTTAATACGATAAAATTACTTTTGTACCTTTTGTGAAGGGAAACATCGTGATTTTCTAATCTGTCTGAAGTT
The DNA here is from genome assembly GCF_025370935.1 of Choristoneura fumiferana. Taxonomy (NCBI): domain Eukaryota; kingdom Metazoa; phylum Arthropoda; class Insecta; order Lepidoptera; family Tortricidae; genus Choristoneura; species Choristoneura fumiferana. The sequence continues at coordinate 2,565,516 of NC_133487.1, read as the reverse complement.
TCCAATTCGTACCGTCATAGTGACATCGCAATAATTAACAAGGCCAATCGTAATGACTTTTCCTTTGAAAAGGTTCTATGGTGGCTCATGAATTAAAGTCCTTGACCGTACATAAGCAACATAATGAGCAATGCGACGATGATGAAAATTACGTCAGATTACATTACGCGTGATGCGCGATCGTAAATAAGCGGAACATTGGTTATCGATAGCGGTTGGTGACATCACTAAACGGTTAGTTAAAAATAATGAATTCAATATAAGTAAAATACAATGTTTATTTTATTCACACACACACACACACACACACACACACACACACACACACACACACACACACACACACACACACACACACACACACACACACACGCGCACGCACGCACACACATACACACACACCCTTTTCTATTTATTTTTTATCAGTATGTTATATTGTGGCATTGGTTGTATCTAATTAGGAAGGTTTCATTCTGTTTCTTCTGAACTACCTCTGTACTATTAAGAACACTGTAATTCGTTTTTTGATTGGAATACCAACTCTTCAGGGCGCCCAAGATACAGGCACTGCCTAGTTTGGGGCCCGCTGACACTGTATTTTATGCTACACTGTTTCTGCATCAATAAAAACTTTTCATTTTTTTTTTTCATTTTTTCAATAATAATCACCGGCCTCTATACGTCCCAACGCTGAGGACATGCTGCATCTCAGAATGAGTAAATCTCACTAATTTCCCAAAAAAACTCAGGCCCTCTACTCCGAAATTCGAAAATCGAAGTTCGTATCGTACCATCCCTCTCACACTTGTATTGAATAGTATAAATGTCAGAGGGACGGAACGACACGAACTTCGATTTACGAATTTCGTAGTAGCCCCGCTGAGCTGTGAGCCCCTAATCCAAAGCCCCTTTCTGAAAGGCCATATAGGGCAAACGACTACGCTACCACAGCTTTTTTGCCCAGTTTTTTGTGCACGGCGCTTACCCGTGCATATTAAACTTTATTAAAATATCAAGTGTTACCAACCCTAACACTCCAAGGTCAGATGACGTGTGCAGTGCACGTACGCTTAATTGCCCGCAGTGCTGGCAGCCTGCAAGGCGACTCGCGACTGTGATCCTACCGCTAGTGATGCGACAAATAAGCGCGGCATTCGAATCGGTAACGGTCGGTGACATCACTATGGCATTAGTGAGAAGTAAGATAAAAAAAATCAAGGATTGTTAACTCCTTCTTAAATTATTTTTACTCATAAAAATAATATTGTTAGGGGCTGTTTCACCACCCATTGATTAATTTTATTTGACAGATAAATTTGATGCCGTCTCCGTCTATTCGAACGAAACAAACAGAGACGGCATCATATTTATCCATCAAATAAGTTTAATTAATGGATGGTGAAACAGGGAAGAGGGGGAGCTGGCAACTGCCAAAAGCGCAACAGGGGTATCGCCAAAAGACAAAATATTATTTTTTCTTTTAAACAAATATACAATTTTACTCTCAAAGTGATGAAAATTGGATGTCGCACGGGGTACTAGAATTAGAAAATTAAATCAGTTTCACTTCGGGCTTCTAACCTAAATAGTTTAGGTGTAGGACCTTATCTCGCCCGAGATTGCTACTGACCACTCTTGTCCAAGCCTGCGTGAAACCATTTCATCACCTGTTGTCTTTAATACGAGAGTAAGACTTCCGGTAAATAACTGGCACTTGCCTATTCATCTTAGGCCTCCAGGTTCAAACGCATCCAACCCTGGTGTTCATTATTTAATACGAGGTGGAGATCTCTACGATAGGGACCTCCATTTTCTCGTTTAGCCCCCAGGGTTAAAAAGAAAAAAAAAAAAGACTTGTTGTATTTATTTAACCGCCCTTAAACACAAAGTCTGTTGCACACCGAACTTTTTAATAACGCCGTCGACGCGCGTTTTATTGATACAGACGCGATACGCACGTGAGTTGTAGGTATGGCTGCTCTATGGAAAGAAAACTGCGCTGACAACGCGGGTCAACGGTGTGCAAAGACTCTAATAGTAGTTTTCATGGAAAAAAAATTAAAGTACAGTCAGCATGCGGCTACGGCGCTCAAGATGATCTACACACGACTTTACCATTACCAACCAATGATAATAATAAGAGAGGGTATTCGATAGAGTTAGATTTAGATCATCTTGAGCATCACAACTGCTTATCTACTTCTGCTGACTGTACCTATGGATGCTTCCTCAGACACGGCATAATTTTTAGCAAAATGGCGAGCGCGTGACACCATCTCCAGTCATAAGTGTTTTTATAATACAATCACAAGCCACAATCGTTCATTCACCCCAAATAAAGCTGATAATCCAGCGATATATTATCAAGATCCGGTCAAAACATACGAACCCTTGATGTAGAGAAACAAAAAAAAACAATGCACACACCCTAGCCCCTCCGCCGGAATTAAAGCCGATACTCATTTGATCTAAATAACTCGTTATCTTGGTTTCTTATTCTGCGTTACCAAAACAAAAGTTTCAATGTCAATGTCAAACAGCTGTGCTAACAATTGGAGCAAGCTAATTTAAGCCGTGCGTGACACAGATAGAGTTCGATTTGAATTGTGTACATAATGGATCTCGGTAGTATTAAAATTTATCAGTGACGTAAGTGATATCACTTTCTGATTCTCGTGTCACGATTGATTGAACCAAATCTGACATAGGATCGAGTCCGTTGGTGGTTTTTTTTGCTTTTTATTTACTCGGGTGACCGAGTTACCCAGTGGCTAAGTTTATCCACCTACGGCAACCTAATGCAAGAAGTTATATATCTACAGGGTGATCAATCTAAATGGGCCAGTAAGGAGAAGTCAGAAAATATGAGAGATAGCGAAATCTGTTCTTAGGAACTATGGCTTTGATTTTAGATTTAATAAAAATGGCATACATTTTTTTTGTTTTAACTCTCATATGTATAACCGGGAATCGAACCTGGTCAAAATCTCTGTAAACTATGTTGTAAATTCTGCAGATTATTTCGCTGTCTAGTCAATGGTGTGAATCATAAGTGAAAAGAAACACATTTCAAGCTTTTATTCTGTATATATTTATAGAGTTTTGCACCTTAGGGTAATACGACCCTTTTAAAGTCACTACACTACCTGTCTGACACAGAGCTACGTCAAGAACCGTGTAGTGTACGAACGGGCATTTCTATTTCTAGTACAACAAACAATTTGACTTTGATCGTTCACTATAAGAATTTTACATTTGTTAATAAAATCCTGGGCACGCATTTCATGAACTTTGGAGACGAAAGCACTATTCATACATTTCTAGAAACACCCGTCTCTAGAATCTGGCAAGGTTACATGATAAAACGTAGAATACAGTCAAGAATTACAAAAACTTTCCCTTGGTATCTTCTCATGTTTCAATTATTTTTAAACCAAGGTACTACAAAACATACTGTCATGTCAAATGACGTCACAACGCACGTTATCAAACAAAATGCTGTAACTATGTAAAAAATCAAATAGTTTTTATTTTTTTTAATCATCCTACAAGATACTGGCCAGTTTCAACCTTCTTTAGAAGTAGAAAAAGCTTAAAATCCTTGTCTCCGAATCGTGTTTTCGTTTAAAATTTTTGACGTGCCAAATACAAATGATAAATTGGTGCCAGCAACATATTCAAAAGGTATATTAATCAACTAAATTTGACTTGTGCGTCATTAAAAAAAAACTGAGTACATGCGTCTCAACTGTCAACGTGATTCATTGATGATCAACTACTATAACGGTAAGGACGGAAAGGATTTTCAGTCTTATGAGAGTACATTTTTAGTTTGTTTGTTTTTGTATAAGTTTGATAAACGTTTGTGTTATTTACCTACTATTAATCTATCTTTCCGTCTCCTTGGCATTTGCTGGCATTCGGTATTGCTGTAGGTCATGTTTAATGGGTGTTTAAATGCCTTCTAATGGTTGCCGACAAAAGTAAAATCAATGTAGTAGAAATAGATTTTTTGTAAGGTCTATTTCGATGACATATTGTTAGACTGCATGTAGTGTTTTTTTTTTTGTAAACAGACATTTGTTTCTGTCCTGCGATGTAGACACTTAAATCATCGGTTGTTTTTTGCTATGAATCTTAGAAAACGCTATTTTTTTGGCGGATTCCCATTTGAGGCTATACATAATTTACTTACGTCACACAACAAATAGGGCGCGATTTGTAACACAAAAAAGAAATAATTAAAAAAAAAGCCATTATCACAAACGAATTTTCCCAATTATCTCGCAAACGGATAGACCGATTTAGATGCGGTTTTCTGTAACAAGTTATTAGTTTATCGGCGATGGTTGTTAGCGTTTACCCGCTAGGGGGCGCTACAATAATTCCCTTTGAGGAACAAAACCCTAAACATAACCCTCATCCGGGCAGTGAAGTAAAAAGCATACTTTCGCCCAAGCAACAGCTGATATCCGATAACACTTACACTGCTCACGTGTCCTTATCTAACCGTTACGTAAGGGTTAAGACGAATGACATTTCGACCTCCGACGCAAACAAACAGCTATCCGTATCTTATCTGATAGATAGGTGAAAGTCGATAATAGTATTATTGGTGCTATGGGGACACATGATTAATCACAGTAATATTTATGCCAAACAAAGTTTGTGAGTCTATTTGTTAGCTACTTCTTCAAGTCTAAACCGCGAAACCGATTTATATGAAATTCGGTATACAGATAGTTTGAATCCCGGGGAAGGACATAGGATAGTTTTTATCCCGGAAAATTGCATTCTTCCTGCGGGATAGCGGTAAACGAATACCACGCAGACGAAGTCGACCAAGTGCGCTTACAGTGACATAAAGCGTAAAGATATTTTGACCTCGACTGTACCTCTCCTACAACGTAGGGGATGTTTTTTTCTCTCCACTTAACCCTTTTCCAGGCATAGTCCATATAGCGACCACATAAATGTACACAAATATTCGACCTTGCTACGTTTACAATATGGTACAAAATCAATTGAAGTTCTTAAAAATACTATTTGTCTTTAAACTAATCCCTCATAGGAAAACAACATAAAACTAAGATTTATTTTGCAAAAGGATATCTAAATAAGCGGGGCCTGGAAAAGATTTCATCAATATTGGTATAAGTCCTATCCTGCTACAAGATTTATTACAACAGCAACAAAAAAGGACAACATAAAAGCTTGTAAAAATATTTTTTTGCTAAAAATTTTTACAGAACTGTCACTACCAAATTATTGTATTGTCACGCAATTTACATAAGTATACCAAATTTCAAGTCAATCCGACTACAGGAAATTGGTCGAATTCAACTTGTAAGATTTGACTAAGTACAGACAGACAAACAACGGTACAGGTAAAAGCTTGTAATAATAACAAATGTAGACAAGTTGGTGGGAGTCGAACTGATACTACATTACGCAACTGCCCTCTTTGCAGGTACGCTTAAAGCCGGGAATACACATGCATGTAAAACAAATCAGTAGCTTGCATATTAGTTAATGGCATGTAGAAGTAACCGGCACACAGTGAATACATTTGCAAGTTAAACTTGCATGCAATGAGGGCTATCGTTTTTTGTTTTTCTAGATGGCGCTACTGTTGCGTGAGGTTTTTAAGTGTGACTTTCAAAGTCTGTTATTACGGACGTGAAAACAAAGTTTAGATTAAAATCATATTTAATACACCTTAAAACCGTACCATAAAAATATCGAGCAACCACAGTGTTGCGTAGTCCCGTTTTGTTCGAAAAAAAGGGAGGAAAAAGTTTCGAAACACAAAACTGTCTCAAAACAGACATTCATTGCCCCGTAACGCATAATTGCCATAATTAATTTCAGGTAATGCAAAATATTCACAAAATTATTCTAATTATAAATAAACCCGCGTAGCTCACCCAAAAACTATGAGATTTGACATTTCGGAGACCTCACGCTACACTAGCGCCTCTAGCGGCGAATTCATACGCGACTCATTGGCGTCTTTCTTCTCGCTAATGGCATGCCTGTAGCTGTAGCATGCGTTCACTCAAGCCGGTTTCGCAGCTCCCCGCTAAGTAAATCAAATTGCTTGCGATCTACTTGCTTGCCAGATAGAGGCATGTCAGTTAGTGTATACACAATACAATAGCTGGCACGTACAAGGAGCTGTTATGCAAGTGTGCCAGCTAAAGGCGTGTGTATACCCAGCTTAACAAGGTTACACTAATGTGTATTACAAGCCCTTCGAGCCTTAAAGTTCTCTACCCGCCATACCGTGTCATACCACGACCGTTAAAATATATTTTTCGTTTGAGACTATGCCTTGCACGATTCTTAACAAACCTTTGCCGTCGCGTGCCATGCACGGAGCGTCAAAAACGGTGCCTATGCGATACGCTTCTTATGGGTATAAACACCATTGACATGTGTATCGGAATCCAAAAGCTTAATGTGTACTTGACCTGAACTGTAAATTCAGTTTTTTTTTTTTAATTTATGACGAATGGAAGCCGTCTACACTTCCACTGAACGTAGATAATAGTTAGTGTTTAAGTACTAAGGGACCCCATACATCCCTGTATTTTTTTATTTATTTTTGTATTTTTTTTTATTAAATGTATTCTGTAGTTTTTAAGTATTTTATTTGTAATTATTTTATGTTGAAAAAATGACTCTGCCAAGTTTCTTGCGGCGCATTCTTCTGGCAATGATGGT